>NW_027004445.1:0-4980 GCF_036934945.1 Oncorhynchus masou masou
GATGCAGTAGTGGTGGATGTAGTGGTATGTAGTAATAGTAGTGGTGGAGGATATAGTAGTGGTGGAGGATATAGTAGTGGTGGAGGATATAGTAGTGGTGGAGGATATAGTAGTGGTGGCGGATGTAGTAGTAGTGGTGGTGGTGGCGGATGTAGTGGTGGCGGATGTAGTAGTGGTGGCGGATGTAGTAATGGTGGTGGTGGCGGATGTAGTAGTGGACTGGAGGATGTGGTGGTGGCGGATGTAGCAGTGGTGGCGGCGGAGGTAGTGATATTGGTGGATGTAGTAGTAGTGGATGTACTAGTAGTGGTAAATGTAGTAATAGTAGTGGTGGATTTAGTAGTGGTGGATTTAGTAATAGTAGTGGTGTATGTAGTAATAGTAGTGGTATGTAGTAGTGGTGGATTTAGTAATAGTAGTGGTGTATGTAGTAATAGTAGTGGTATGTAGTAGTGGTGGATTTAGTAATAGTAGTGGTGGATTTAGTAATAGTAGTGGTGGATTTAGTAGTGGTGGATGTAGTAATAGTAGTGGTGGAGGATGTAGAAGTGGTGGAGGGTGTAGTAGTGGTGGTGGAGGGTGTAGTAGTGGTGGTGGAGGGTGTAGTAGTGGTGGTGGAGGGTGTAGTAGTGGTGGTGGAGGATGTAGTAAGTGGTGGTGGAGGATGTAGTAGTGGTGGTGGAGGATGTAGTAGTGGTGGTGGAGGATGTAGTAGTGGTGGTGGAGGATGTAGTAGTAGTGGTGGAGGATGTAGTGGTGGTGGATGTAGTGGTGGTGGATGTAGTAGTGGTGTTGAATGTAGTAGTGGTGGTGGATGTAGTAATAGTGGTGGATGTAGTAATAGTGGTGGATGTAGTAGTGGTAGAGGATGTAGTCGTGGTGGATGTAGTGGTGGTGGTGGATGTAGTGGTGGTGGATGTAGTAGTGGTGGTGGTGGATGTAGTAGTGGTGGTGGTGGATGTAGTA
This sequence comes from Oncorhynchus masou masou, assembly GCF_036934945.1. Classification (NCBI taxonomy): domain Eukaryota; kingdom Metazoa; phylum Chordata; class Actinopteri; order Salmoniformes; family Salmonidae; genus Oncorhynchus; species Oncorhynchus masou. The sequence goes on from NW_027004445.1 coordinate 967, forward strand.
GTGGTGGTGGTGGATGTAGTAGTGGTGGTGGTGGATGTAGTAGTAGTGGTGGTGGTGGATGTAGTAGTAGTGGTGGATGTAGTAGTAGTGGTGGTGGATGTAGTAGTAGTGGTGGAGGATGTAGTAGTAGTGGTGGAGGATGTAGTGGTGGTGGATGTAGTAGTGGTGGATGTAGTAGTGGTGTTGAATGTAGTAATAGTGGTGGATGTAGTAGTGGTAGAGGATGTAGTCGTGGTGGATGTAGTAGTAGTGGTGGTGGATGTAGTAGTAGTGGTGGTGGATGTAGTAGTAGTGGTGGATGTAGTAGTGGTGGTGGTGGATGTGGAGGATGTAGTAGTAGTGGTGGTGGATGTAGTGGATGTAGTAGTGGTGGAGGATGTAGTAATAGTGGTGGTGGATGTGGTGGTGGATGTAGTAGTGGTGCTGGATGTAGTTATAGTGGTAGAGGATGTAGTCGTGGCGGATGTAGTAGTGGGTGTAGTAGTAGTGGTGTAGGATGTAGTAGTGGTGTAGGATGTAGTAGTAGTGGTGGTGGATGTAGTAGTGGTGGAGGATGTAGTAATAGTGGTGGTGGATGTAGTAGTGGTGGTGGATGTAGTAATATTGGTGGATGTAGTGGTGTAGGATGTAGTAGTAGTGGATGTAGTAGTGGTGGAGGATGTAGTAGTGGGTGTAGTAATGTTGGGTGTAGTAATAGTGGTGGATGTAGTAGTAATGATGGATGTAGTAGTGGTGGATGTAGTGGATGTAGTAGTGGGTGTAGTAGTAGTGGTGTATGTAGTAATAGTGGTGTATGTAGTAATAGTGGTGTATGTAGTAATAGTGGTGTATGTAGTCATTGTGGATGTATTAATAGTGGTGGATGTAGTAATAGTAGTGGTGGATTTAGTAGTGGTGGATTTAGTAGTGGTGGATGTAGTAATAGTAGTGGTGGATGTAGTAATAGTAGTGGTGTATGTAGTAGTGGTGGATGTAGTAATAGTAGTGGTGGATTTAGTAATAGTAGTGGTGGAGGATGTAGAAGTGGTGGAGGGTGTAGTAGTGGTGGAGGATGTAGTAGTAGTGGTGGAGGATGTAGTAGTAGTGGTGGAGGATGTAGTAGTAGTGGTGGTGGATGTAGTAGTAGTAGGGCTGGATGTAGTGGATGTAGTAGTGGTGGATGTAGTGGTATGTAGTAATAGTAGTGGTGGAGGATATAGTAGTGGTGGCGGATGTAGTAGTAGTGGTGGTGGTGGCGGATGTAGTAATGGTGGTGGTGGCGGATGTAGTAGTGGTGGCGGATGTAGTAATGGTGGTGGTGGCGGATGTAGTAGTGGACTGGAGGATGTGGTGGTGGCGGATGTTGTAATAGTGGTGGCGGATGTAGTAGTGGTGGAGGCGGATGTAGTAGTGGTGGAGGCGGATGTAGTAGTGGCGGCGGCGGCGGATGTAGTGATATTGGTGGATGTAGTAGTAGTGGATGTAGTGGTAGATGTAGTAATAGTAGTGGTGGATTTAGTAGTGGTGGATTTAGTAGTGGTGGATGTAGTAATAGTAGTGGTGTATGTAGTAGTGGTGTATGTAGTAGTGGTGTATGTAGTAGTGGTGGATGTAGTAATAGTAGTGGTGGATTTAGTAGTGGTGGTAGTAGTAATAGTAGTGGTGGAGGATGTAGAAGTGGTGGAGGGTGTGGTAGTGGTGGAGGATGTAGAAGTGGTGGCGGGTGTAGTAGTGGTGGTGGATGTGGAGGATGTAGTGGTGGTGGTGGATGTAGTGGATGTAGTAGTGGTGGATGTAGTGGATGTAGTAGTGGTGGATGTGGTGGATGTAGTGGATGTAGTAGTGGTGGATGTAGTGGTATGTAGTAATAGTAGTGGTGGAGGATATAGTAGTGGTGGAGGATATAGTAGTGGTGGAGGATATAGTAGTGGTGGAGGATATAGTAGTAGTGGTGGTGGTGGCGGATGTAGTGGTGGCGGATGTAGTAATGGTGGTGGTGGCGGATGTAGTAGTGGACTGGAGGATGTGGTGGTGGCGGATGTTGTAATGGTCGCGGCCGATGTAGCAGTGGTGGTGGCGGATGTAGTAGTGGTGGTGGCGGATGTAGTAGTGGTGGCGGCGGATGTAGTGATATTGGTGGATGTAGTAGTAGTGGATGTACTAGTAGTGGTAAATGTAGTAATAGTAGTGGTGGATTTAGTAGTGGTGGATTTAGTAATAGTAGTGGTGTATGTAGTAATAGTAGTGGTATGTAGTAGTGGTGGATTTAGTAATAGTAGTGGTGGATTTAGTAGTGGTGGATGTAGTAATAGTAGTGGTGGAGGATGTAGAAGTGGTGGAGGGTGTAGTAGTGGTGGTGGAGGGTGTAGTAGTGGTGGTGGAGGGTGTAGTAGTGGTGGTGGAGGATGTAGTTGTGGTGGTGGAGGATGTAGTAGTGGTGGTGGAGGATGTAGTAGTGGTGGTGGAGGATGTAGTAGTAGTGGTGGAGGATGTAGTGGTGGTGGATGTAGTGGTGGTGGATGTAGTAGTGGTGTTGAATGTAGTAGTGGTGGTGGATATAGTAATAGTGGTGGATGTAGTAATAGTGGTGGATGTAGTAGTGGTAGAGGATGTAGTCGTGGTGGATGTAGTAGTGGTGGTGGATGTAGTAGTAGTGGTGGTGGATGTAGTAGTAGTGGTGGAGGATGTAGTAGTAGTGGTGGTGGATGTAGTAGTGGTGGTGGTGGATGTAGTAGTGGTGGTGGTGGATGTAGTAGTGGTGGTGGTGGATGTAGTAGTGGTGGTGGTGGATGTAGTAGTGGTGGTGGATGTAGTAGTAGTGGTGGTGGTGGATGTAGTAGTGGTGGTGGTGGATGTAGTAGTGGTGGTGGTGGATGTAGTAGTGGTGGTGGTGGATGTAGTAGTGGTGGTGGTGGATGTAGTAGTAGTGGTGGAGGATGTAGTAGTAGTGGTGGTGGATGTAGTAGTGGTGTTGAATGTAGTAATAGTGGTGGATGTAGTAGTGGAGGATGTAGTCGTGGTGGATGTAGTAGTAGTGGTGGTGGATGTAGTAGTAGTGGTGGTGGATGTAGTAGTGGTGGTGGATGTAGTAGTGGTGGAGGATGTAATAATAGTGGTGGTGGATGTAGTAGTAATGGTGGGTGTAGTAGTGGTGGTGGATGTGGAGGATGTAGTAGTATTGGTGGTGGATGTAGTGGATCTAGTAGTGGTGGAGGATGTAGTAATAGTGGTGGTGGATGTGGTGGTGGATGTAGTAGTGGTGCTGGATGTAGTTATAGTGGTAGAGGATGTAGTCGTGGCGGATGTAGTAGTGGGTGTAGGATGTAGTAGTGGTGTAGGATGTAGTAGTAGTGGTGGTGGATGTAGTGGATGTAGTAGTGGTGGAGGATGTAGTAATAGTGGTGGTGGATGTAGTAGTGGTGGTGGATGTAGTAATATTGGTGGATGTAGTGGTGTAGGATGTAGTAGTAGTGGGTGTAGTAATGTTGGGTGTAGTAATAGTGGTGGATGTAGTAGTAATGATGGATGTAGTAGTGGTGGATGTAGTAATAGTAGTGGATGTAGTAGTGGGTGTAGTAGTAGTGGTGTATGTAGTAATAGTGGTGTATGTAGTAATAGTGGTGTATGTAGTCGTTGTGGATGTATTAATAGTGGTGGATGTAGTAATAGTAGTGGTGGATTTAGTAGTGGTGGATGTAGTAATAGTAGTGGTGTATGTAGTAATAGTAGTGGTGTATGTAGTAGTGGTGGATGTAGTAATAGTAGTGGTGGATTTAGTAGTGGTGGATTTAGTAATAGTAGTGGTGGAGGATGTAGAAGTGGTGGAGGGTGTAGTAGTGGTGGAGGATGTAGTAGTAGTAGTGGTGGTGGATGTAGTAGTGGTGGTGGATGTAGTAGTAGTGGTGGATGTAGTGGTATGTAGTAATAGTAGTGGTGGCGGATGTAGTAGTAGTGGTGGTGGTGGCGGATGTAGTGGTGGCGGATGTAGTAATGGTGGTGGTGGCGGATGTAGTAGTGGTGGCGGATGTAGTAATG
>NW_027004446.1:0-4979 GCF_036934945.1 Oncorhynchus masou masou
GTCCCTTCCGTCTTCAAGAGAGCGAGAGTTGCACCCTTCTGAAAAAACCTACACTCGATCCCTCCGATGTCAACAACTACAGACCAGTATCCCTTCTTTCTTTTCTCTCCAAAACTCTTGAACGTGCCGTCCTTGGCCAGCTCTCCCGCTATCTCTCTCAGAATGACCTTCTTGATCCAAATCAGTCAGGTTTCAAGACTAGTCATTCAACTGAGACTGCTCTTCTCTGTATCACGGAGGCGCTCCGCACTGCTAAAGCTAACTCTCTCTCCTCTGCTCTCATCCTTCTAGACCTATCGGCTGCCTTCGATACTGTGAACCATCAGATCCTCCTCTCCACCCTCTCCGAGTTGGGCATCTCCGGGGCGGCCACGCTTGGATTCGTCCTACCTGACAGGTCGCTCCTACCAGGTGGCGTGGCGAAATCTGTGCTCCCGCCACGCGCTCTCACCATAATTGTCCCCAGGGCTCTGTTCTAGGCCCTCTCCTATTCTCGCTATACACCAAGTCTTGGCTCTGTCATAACCTCACATGGTCTCTCCTATCATTTGCTATGCAGACGACACACAATTAATCTTCTCCTTTCCCCTTCTGATGACCAGGTGGCGAATCGCATCTCTGCATGTCCTGGCAGACATATCAGTGTGGATGACGGATCACCACCTCAAGCTGAACCTCGGCAAGACGGGCTGCTCTTCCTCCCGGGGAAGGACTGCCGTTCCATGATCTAAGCCATCACGGTTGACAACTCCATTGTGTCCTCCTCCCAGAGCGCTAGAACCTTGGCGTGATCCTGGACAACACCTGGACAACATCATGGCGGTGGCCCGTTCCTGTAGGTTCATGCTCTACAACATCCGCCCAGAGTACGACCCTGCCTCACACAGGGAGGCGGCGCAGGTCCTAATCCAGGCACTTGTCATCTCCGTCTGGATTACTGCAACTCGCTGTTGGCTGGGCTCCTGCCTGTGCCATTAAACCCCTACAACTCATCCAGAACGCCGCAGCCCGTCTGGTGTTCAACCTTCCCAAGTTCTCTCACGTCACCCCGCTCCTCCGCTCTCTCCACTGGCTTCCAGTTGAAGCTCGCATCAGCTACAAGACCATGGTGCTTGCCTACGGAGCTGTGAGGGAACGGCACCGCAGTACCTCCAGGCTCTGATCAGGCCCTACACCCAAACAAGGGCACTGCGTTCATCCACCTCTGGCCTGCTCGCCTCCCTACCACTGAGGAAGTACAGTTCCGCTCAGCCCAGTCAAAACTGTTCGCTGCTCTGGCCCCCCAATGGTGGAACAAACTCCCTCACGACGCCAGGACAGCGAGTCAATCACCACCTTCCGGAGACACCTGAAACCCCACCTCTTCAAGGAATACCTAGGATAGGATAAGTAATCCTTCTCACCCCCCTTAAATGATTTAGATGCACTATTGTAAAGTGGCTGTTCCACTGGATGTCAGAAGGTGAATTCACCAATTTGTAAGTCGCTCTGGATAAGAGCGTCTGCTAAATGACTTAAATGTAAAATGTAAAAGTTGAAGTTTACATTCACTGAGGTTGGAGTTATTAAAACATATTTTCAACCACTCAACAAGAAATTTGTGAACAAATTAGTTTTTGGCAAATCGGTTAGGACATCTACTATGTACATGACACAATACTTTTTCCAACAATTGTTTACATACACTAAGTTGACTGCATTTAAACGATTGGAAACATCCAGAAAATGATGCTGTAGCACAGAAGCTTCTGTTGACTCTAAATTACATCATTTGGTGTACCTGTGGATGTATTTCAAGGCCTACCTTCAAACTCAGTGCCTCTTTGCTTGACATTATGGAGGAAAAAATAATCTGCCAAGATCTCAGAAAAACAATTGTAGAGTCTGTTTCATCCTTGGGAGCAATTTCCAAACGCCTGAAGGTACCACGTTAATCATGCAAACAATGATACGCAAGTATAAACACCATGGGACCACGCAGCCGTCATACCGCTCAGGAAGGAGACGCTGTTCTGTCTCCTAGAGATGAACGTACTTTGGTGCAAATCAAACCCAGAAGAACAGCAAAGGACTTTGTGAAGATGCTGGAGGAAACAGGTACAAAAGTATCTATATCCACAGTAAAACGAGTCCTATATCAACATAACCTGAAATGCCGCTCAGCAAGGAAGAAGTAACTGCTCCAAAACCGCTATAAAAAGGTAGACTACGGTTTGCAACTGCACATTGCCACAAAGATCTTAAATTTTTGGAGAAATGTCCTCTGCTCTGATGAAACAAAAATAGAACTGTTTGGCCATAATGACCATCGTTATGTTTGGAGGAAAAAGGGGGATGCTTGCAAACCGAAGTACACCATCCCACGGGGGTGGCAGCATCATGTTGTGGGGGTGCTTTGCTGCAGTAGGGACTGGTGCACTTCACAAAATAGATGGCAACATGAGGATGGAAAATTACGTGGATATATTGAAGCAAAATCTCAAGACATAAGTCAGGAAGTTAAAGCATGGTCGCAAATGGGTCTTCCAAATGGACAATGACCCAAAGCATACTTCCAAAGTTGTGTCAAAATGGCTTGAGGACAACCAGGTCAAGGCATTTGAGTAGCCATCACAAATCCCTAACCTCAATCCTATAGACAATGTGTGGGCAGATAAAAGCATATGTGAGCAAGGAGGCCTACTAACCTGACCCAGTTACACCAGCTCTGTCAGGAGTAAGGGGCCAAAATTCACCCATCTTATCGTGGAAAGCTTGTGTAAGGCTACCTGAAGCGTTTGACCCAAGTTAAACAATTTAAAGGCAATGCTACCAAATACTAATTGAGTGTATGTAAACTTCTGACCCACTGGAAATGTGAAATAAATAAGAAATAAAAGCTGAAATAAATCATTTTCTCTACTATTATTCTGACATTTCACATTCTTAAAATAAAGTGGTGATCCTAACTGACCTGAGACAGAGAATTTTTAGTAGGATTAAATGTCAGGAATTGTGAAAAAGAGAGTTTGAATGTATTTGGCTAAAGTGTATGTAAACGTCTGACTTCAACTGTACCTCTTACCCCTGCACATCAACTCGGTACTGGTACCCTCTGAATAATACTGGTACCCTCTGTCAAGTTATCGTTACTCATTGTGTATTTAGTCCTTCTGTTATTCTTTTCTAAAATTTTCTCTCTGCATTGTTGGGAAGTGCCCGTAAGTAAGCATTTCCTGTTGTTTACGAAGCATGTGCAAATACAATTTTATTTGGAGACATATTTCTCCGATACCATGCTGGGATGCGTCTGCAGATATCACCACTGGTTTGCCCACATCATAGAACTGGAGCACCGGTTAGCTTGACAGCAACCCTTTAGTTTGGCCAGGGCAGCATCATGTTGCTCCTTACGGCACCATTCAGTATCCTGATAGAGGAGCCCCGTCACCTCACTGTATTATGGCATGAACTTAGACAGATAGTTAGTCATACCCAGAAAGCGCTGCAGTGTCTGCATTTCTTCTGGCTTGGGCATATGCCTTGATGGCCTGTCTTTTCCAGGCCAGGTTTCACCCTGTTAGCTGTGAGAAGGTGCCCAATGTAGGGAATGAATCTGCACTTCTCTGGATTCAGCTTCACGTTGACAGCCCTAGTCCTGTTGAGGACCTGTTTGAGGCGCTCATCGTGTTCACCCCGGGTGCGTCCCCACACCAGGATGTCGTCCACTACTATCTCACATGGCTAGTTTTCATGGGGTGGTGTGGCCTTAGCAGAGCTTTGTTCAGGTGCACTGGGTCCATGCATATTCTGACAGAGCAGTCTTTTTTTTTTACAGCACCTACACCTAACCCCAACATTCTGTCAAACCCTTTGACCACTTTCTCTTTTATGGCTACTGGCACCTTTCTGGGTGCACAGACTGTGGCTATTACAAACTTATCCAGTTTTATGTGATATATCACTTGTAGTTTGCCAATATCTTCAATGTTAAACAGGTCACTATACTCCTGGAACTCTGGGGCCTGTTTCTGCAGCATTTGTACATCAGGACCTAGTTGTATACACCCCAGTGCTATGCTGTCTGGCAACCAGAAGTGGTTTCACGTCCTGGTCAACAACATGAAAAGGTAAAGTCCCCTTGAGTGCAATGGAGGGTGGCTGTGCTCTCTGTATTTATTTACTTATATTTAATTAGGCAAGTCAATTAAGAATTTTTATTTTATTTACAATAACAGCCTACCAAGCGGCAAAAGGCCTTTTGCGGGAACAGTGGCTCTGACCACAACACTACATAAGAGACCTAAGACAACACAGCATGGCAGCAACCGATGACAACACAGCACGGTAGCAACACAACATGGCAGCAGCACAAACATGGTACACACATTTTGCTGCTATCTGTGCCTAACAAAGGGAAAAAAAGGTAGAGACAAGTGTCAGTAAGAGTATCCATGATTGAGTCTTTGAATGTAGAGATGGAGATAACTGTCCATTTTGAGTGTTTTTTTTAAGCTCGTTCCAGTCACTAGCTGCAGCGAACTGAAAAGAGGAGCGAACAATATGCTTTAAAGGTTAAGGGCAGAGAAAGCTTGTTGGACATTAAAAAAACATTGTTTTGTTCAGCACAAAATCTCGGGAGGGGCCAGCTGAGTATAATATTGTATCATCTGCATATAAATGGATGAAAAAGCTTCCTAATGCCTGAACTATGTTGTTGATGTAAATGGAGAAGAATGTGGGGCCTAGGATCGAGCCTTGGGGTACTCCCTTGGTGATAGGCAATGGCTGAGACAGCAGATGTTCTAACTTTATACACTGCACTCTTTGAGAGAGGAAGTTAGCAAACCAGTCAAAGACCAATCAGAGACACCAATAATCTATAGCCAACCCACAACAATGGAATGGTCTTTATATATCAAAAGCTTTGGCCAAGTCAATAAAAATAGCAGCACAGCATTGCTTAGAATCAAGGGCAATGGTGCCATCATTTAGGACCT
>NW_027004447.1:0-4977 GCF_036934945.1 Oncorhynchus masou masou
TAATCTAATGAATTCATAAAATTCATACTTGGTGTAAATGCAAGTCTTTCACAACTATAAGACCCACTAATAATTTAATTATTTTCATCAAAATAGTTGAACCTGGATTTGTTGTTGTTGCAATAATCACTAATCTGGCTTTCAAGTCAGTCTATGAAAATGCCCTTTTTGTTACAAATTTAACCAAAACCATGAACATTACAGATAATTAGACTATCCCTCTGCATATTTGCATATCAAGCCCCGTCTCAAAATACAACACTTCCCCTTTAAAACATAAGGTTTTTACATGACTGGCTTTTCAAAGAGAGCTTGAAATGTAGCCTACACATTTTGTGCTCTTGTAGGAAGCAGTAACTCCCCATCTGCTGACCTATACTTATCTATAACTGGGCTGGTAACTTGCTAACTAGCAAATAACACGTGCAGCTCTGTCCCCTGATCTGAAAAGCACATTCACTGGCGGCTGATTGAAAGACTGCTTGTGGGCTACCCCCACCAACAGAATTCTACTGCGTTGCGCTCTGGCTCTGCCTTCATAAAAATCACAGGCTCAATCTGGCAAAGTTAGATTTGTTTTGGTTTGTTGCATTGTTAATTCGATCACAGAAAAAACCATTGATCTACAGTGCATTCGAAAAGTATTCAGACCACTTCTCTTTTTCCACATGTTGTTACGTTACAGCCTTATTCTAAAATGTATTAAATAAAACATACTCATCAATCTACACACTACCCTGTAATGAAAAAGCAAAAAAATGTTTTTAGAAAAAAATACCTTATATAACAGAAATACCTTATTTTACATACAGTACCAGTCAAAAGTTTTAGAACACCTACTCATTCAAGGGTTTTTCTTTATTTTTACTATTTTCTACATTTTAGAATAATAATGAGGACATCAACACTATGAAATAACACATGGAATCATGTAGTACTACATGACTCTGTGTTTATCGTTTTGATGTCTTCTATTATTCTACAATGTAGAAAATTGTTACAAAAATAAAGAAAAACCCTGGAATGAGCAGGTGTTCTAAAACTTTTGACTAGTACTGCAATATAACACACACACACACACACACACACACACAGAGATTGTAATATTGAGACAAACCTGCAAGTTGACCTTCTTCTTTACCTACAACTAATGATCATGCACTCCCCTCTCCGCCCACCCGATGGCAGTCTAACACAGCGGCACTCTGTTGCCATAGACTCCATAATCTGCCTTTCTATTCTGATCACTTAAACAAGCTTTTGGCCAGAGGGAGGTTGAGGTGCAGACTTTTGGCCAGAGGGAGGTTGAGGTGCAGACTTTTGGCCAGAGGGAGGTTGAGGTGCAGACTTTTGGCCAGAGGGAGGTTGAGGTGCAATAACAAATGCAGTAAAAGCTCTGGCTCTCTAATGTGGACAGAGAGGGTTTCAGATGATTTCATTTGAAATGGGGAAAGAGCACTACAAAGTCCTCGTCATTTGATTTCTCAAAGATGGTCTGATTTAATTACCTTTCATGTTTGGGATGTGTGTGTGTGTGTGTGTAATGAGGACTTTGACCAGAGTACTAAGCATTTAGAACCTTAAATGGTAATTTCTCCTTCTCTCTTCTTTAGTCCCCTTCACCCACTTAATTTTCTCTTTCTCTTTCCCTCCATTCAGGTATGCCATCCCACCTGAGCACGGGAAAAGGCTGGAGAGGCTGGCTCAAGGTAAGACTACTCCAGATCCTCATGCACACTTAGGCTGACCATGTTTTACTATACCATCACGGAACGGTTTCAGTTTTTACTTTACATTCTATAATGGTATTTTAGTGTTTGGTTTGCTAAATGTGATATGCGACTCCGCCATGTGTAGAGTTAGTTTATTTAGTTTACTCTGCTGTCTCTATTTCCATGCCGCTTTTCACACAGACCGAGGCCTGCCCCCCGTCACTCAAGGAGCACAGTTTTTGTTGCTCGACCATGAGACAACTTGCGTTCAGTCTGCATGGTCAATGCAGCACATGCTAACAATGCTGATTTCCACTTTGCTCTTAATATAAATCCACAAGCGTTCTATAATTATGCTATTAGTTTGTATCTTACTGTCTGCAAACAGCTAGTTTGTTTTTTCTAAGCAAGTTGTGGCTAAAATAAATTAGTTTTAGCCACTAATTAGCTAATGCTAATAGCTATGTTGGCTATGAGTCAGCACAAACGTAGCTAGCTAATGAAGCCTGATACCAGTGATGGTGTAGATCTAAATCGACGTGTTTGTGCAACAGTGTCTTCTAACTCAAAGAGAAATAGGTGAAGCATGAATATGTTAGCTGCATATAATAGCTAAGAGAACATTCAATGTAGCCAAAGGTTATTGGGTCCCCTAGGAAACTCTGACCAGCCCTTTGGTTCCTACCCTGTCACAATAACTCCTGCCTGGCTTTTTCTTTCATTGTCATGTCAAACAACACTGTGTTCAAAGTGACCACTATCATATACTAATAATTATTATTCTACATCCATGATTCCAACAATTCACCCAAGTTTTTATTTTTTTATTTTTTAAATATAAAATTGCAAGTCATGATGCAGTTATTGTTGAAAATAAATAAAGCTTAGATTTTTCTTGCCATATCGTGCAGCTCTAAGTGGCAGTGTGGAAATAATCTCAAATGAGTGCAGGGAATGCAGAAATGGATTATTTTTGATTGAAGTTTGATTGAACAGTATAAAACAATCAGAATGGAGAAAGCCCCATTTGAAATCGCTTAGAAAAATCACTTAGGAGAGAGAACTTCATCTCAAACTCAAAGGACAAAATGAAGCTTAAAGTTAATCTTGCCCTGGGGAGAGTTTCACACTGCCAGCTGCATTTTAATGGGGATTAATACACGGGCTCCGCCAGCACATTATTCACCTTTATCAGCTCACGCAGCAGCCGCCAGAGAGAGAGCCTCTGAGACCAACAGGCTCTGAAACAATGCAATGAAAATGAAGTTTGAAATGGGCCTCGATTATACTGTCAGTTACATTAAAGTTTAACTGGGCAAACGATCTCCCATTCTTTGAGGCATGGCACAGACGGCTCGTCAGAGGTGTGAGAGAGATCGAGAGACAGAGAAACAGATCTCTTTCCCTCTTTTTTTAGTAATTTGAAGGCCTCAGACACTAATGATATACGAGAGAAGAAGAGATGGCTCTGGTCTTTGAGGCTCTGGCCGTGAAATGAATTGTAGTCCTCTGAAGAGGGGCGATGAAGAAAGAGGGTTGTTACACATGATTGAGATGAGTTTTTGTTTAGGGGGCAGCCACCTCTCGCCCTGAGAAGTCTGTGTAGAAAAGGCGACATAAATGGGCCGTAGAAGTAAAAAAAAAAAGACAAAAGAAAGATGAAATGGTATGATGCAGAAAATAACCGCCACTCGCATGCTTAAGCCTGTCCTGCAATGTCTGTCTGTAAGAAGCCAGACCTCCCTCCTGTGGCTTATCCACTCCCCGGAAGTGGGGTTATGTAGTCGACATAAGCAGGAAGCCGATGACAATTATAGTGTATTGTTTGAGGTTTTAAATGTTACAATTTCCCTTGGGAAACACGCCATATTTCACATGCAGAACACGTTTCACTAGGTATGGATGCCACAACAGGTGGATTCAGGAAATGGGAGGCAATTTAGTAATGTGGTGTTTTTGTGTGTTGTTCCCCCACCTGCAGGTTTCTTCCCAGGCAGTTCCCAGGGCTGTGACGCCTTTCTCCGACACAAGATGACTCTCATCTCCCCGTCCATACTGAAGAAGTACAGCATCCCCTTCGACAGGGTAGGTCGTAGAACGAGCAGTGGCAGGAAGACCGGGGTGGTGGCTGAGGTCTGGGGGGGGGCGCTGAGGTCTGGAGAAAGCCTGCATCCTTTTTTATAAAGCATTACGGGTCTGAACGTTAAAACTTGAAATTGAGATCCTTCACGTTAAGAAAAATATTTTATTTTATTTTTGGGGGTAGATGCAGATAGCGAGTTAAGTTGGACAACAACTAAGAGCATTCAAGCGTGAAGCTCAACTTATCAGTTGTTTAGGTGTCCTGGTTACCACGCTATGAACAGTATGACGCAAACTCATGCACAGTGTTTCGTATTGCTCATCTCAATATCCCAGCCTATTTTTTGATGATGTGCTCAGCTTTAATGAAGTTGCAAGACATTACAAGCCCCAAAAATTTGAGATGCAGCATTCCACTGCAAGATACAGCTTTTGATTGTCGACTGATAGACCTAGTGTACGGTTCTGACTGTCTGCCTGGTGGCTGACCTGTCTATACTGATAGATAGACCTAGTGTACGGTTCTGACTGTCTGCCTGGTGGCTGACCTGTCTATACTGATAGATAGACCTAGTGTACGGTTCTGACTGTCTGCCTGGTGGCTGACCTGTCTATCAAATCAAATCAAATTTATTATAGAGCCCTTCAGTACATCAGCTGATATCTCAAAGTGCTGTACAGAGAAACCCAGCCTAAAACCCCAAAACAGCAAGCAATGCAGGTGTAGATGCACGGTGGTTAGGAAAAACTCCCTAGAAAGGCCAAAACCTAGGAAGAAACCTAGAGAGGAACCAGGCTATGTGGGGTGGCCAGTCCTCTTCTGGCTGTGCCGGGTAGAGATTATAACAAGAACACGGCCAAGATGTTCAACATGTTCATAAATGACCAGCATGGTCGAATCATAATAAGGTAGAACAGCTGAAACCGGAGCAGCAGCAACGGCCAGGTGGACTGGGGACAGCAAGGAGTCATCATGCTCAGGTGAGTCCCTGGGGCATGGTCCTAGGGCTCCAGGTCCTCCGAGAGAGAGAAGGAGAGAATTAGAGAACGCACGACCTAGATCTCACACAGGACACCTCCGACCTGGACAGGAGAAGTACTCCAGATATAACAAACTGACCCCAGCCCCCGACACATAGACTACTGCAGCATAAATACTGGAGGCTGAGACTAGGTCTATCTA
>NW_027004448.1:0-4977 GCF_036934945.1 Oncorhynchus masou masou
CCTTCTAGGTTCAGATTTGCCAGTTTCTTTCAAACTTTTACATTTTGCCTTTTACCTTGGCTTTTTCTATTGAAAATGTGAAAATTGCAAATCTAGGATATGTAGGCCTACCCTATTATAGAAAAAAACATTCATTGACTTAATGTCTACTAATTCTGGGTGTGATTTAAAAAAATAACATTCTTATTGAGTAATATACATTCAGTAATATACATTCAAGAGCCTATTTATTTATGCATGTTTTCTTTATTGATATAGTGTGGCATTTGATGTAATCCTGCAATAGTGTGGCATTTGATGTAATTCTACATGTGAACATCCTTTTTTTCTGGACACGTCTGCATCATCTTTTGACATATACGTCTGTATCTTGTGTTTTATTGACGGAATAATTATTTATGTATCTAATAAATAGAGATGATTAGTTCACCTCAGTTTTCTTTTATCAATGGGAACTGCTGTCAGCACTTCGATGCAGAGCAGTGGTGTGGTTTCTCCAACAAGTACATAACGTTCTGAGAACCATGTGTTTCTTAGAGCTTGGTGAGAGGGTGGTTGTCCTATGGTTATTTTGCATTCAACCTTCCCATAACGTTTCCTACAGGTTTCCTCAGGGTTCTATTAAAATTAATGTTCTCAAATTGTTCAGAGAATGTTAAGAAACAACATTCTTCCATGGGAATTTCAGGACTTCAGCATAACGTTTCTTACATTTTTTATCATGGTTTTATTTAAAGTCATGTTCTCAGAACATTCAGGGAATGTTAAAAAAAAGTTCTGTGGGAATTTCAGTACTTCAGCATAACGTTTTCTACAGTTTTCCTCGTGTTCTATTCAGTCATGTTCTCAGAGGTTTAGAGAACATTAAGAAACAAGGTTTTTCTGTGGGAATTCCAGGACTTCACATAATGTTTTATGCAGGTTTCTTCATGGTTCTATTTAAAGTAATGTTCTCAGAACATTAAGAAAACTTTCCATAAAAAACAAGAACACATAGTAACATTCAACGAACGTTGGAAGAATGTTATTGGAAAACATATACATTCCATTCCCAGCATCAACAAAATTCTCTATCCTCTATCTTGTTAAGTGTGTTCGGGTGTGTTTGCTGCACCCACTAATTGGCCACACCTGATCTTAATTAGTGCTTGTTTCCTTTGAAATGGGGTCTGTTTGAATAGACTAACATGAACAGCTTTCTATGAGTTAAAAAACATGTCATGCTTGCTACATCCTAGAGGTGCAGTGGACTAATTCCATGGCTAGTGAACAGAGAGATGATGGGTTTGAATCTCACAGATGCCATGCAACATAAAAAGAAATGGTTTTGCATGATTAATGCTGAAGCAAATTAATTGTGCTTGGAGTTCAAAACAGTTAACCTAAACGAGCAGTGTCATTAAAAGTCTTATTAAAACAGTCTCAGGACATTATTTTATTACCCTATAATTTCTGTTCTCAGAATGGTATTAAAAAACCCCAGGAAATTTTTCAGGGAACCATAGAAAAACCTCCCTGCAACCTAAAAATGTAAGTTCCCGGAGCAGGCAACATTTTCACTTCCATTCTCAGAATGTTTAAAAAACATTCTGTTTTCACTGTCAGGAAACGTATGGCTTTGTCCCCAGAACCAATGGGAAACCAAAAAAGTACTTTCGAACAACTTCCAAGGAACCAAATGTGCTAGCTGGGTTGTTTGTTTAAAATACTTTACCTCTACCCTGTCCCACTGCATATGAGCCAACCTGATATTTTCGTTTACTCAGGCCATGCCCGTTGTGGCATACGTTTCTGTTTGGAGGAAAATGCCAATTTAGGTTTCGTTTTCGTTTCTTGCTGTGTTTCTTTTACAGATATGTCATATGGTCTCGTTCATCGCTTTCAGAACGCTCTGACTCCTAGGGCGCAGACTGACCGTCCTGTGTTCCATCAAGATGAGCTGATTATGGATACGTTTAGACGGTGATAATAACACATTTACAATGTTTTCGTGGGGAGAGAACACCCGTGATGGCTTCGGTTTAGTGAAATCGGAGGATTTGGTAAAGGCGAACACGGACGGTTGCGTAAATTTCATACACCTGAAATCTCCAGTTATGCATCTTTCTGCAGGTAATAAAGTGGTCGCGTTCATCGAAATAATGGGAAACAAGTGTCCCTCGCTCGGATGCAAGATGACAAAGATGGGAGAAGGATCACAGGAAAACTGAGTAAGCACCTTTCTATGTGTTTTTCCCCACCACAAGAGCCCACTTCTTTACTGAACTGCTTAAACAACATGTTTAAATCGGCAATCAGCAGGTGAAACAATAACAAAGCGCCCTCCCCACCCGTTTCTGTATAAAGCTGAGGCATGGGGCTTGAAAATGTAACCACTCTCAAATTCATAGATAGTGCTATTGATGCAAGGACGAACCATCCATGATATCAACATTATACTTTTAACAATGTTTTGAGACTATACAGTGTTTGTTTACATGTACATTGTTTACGGACATCGGAGTAAAACAAGCTTATATTTTGAGTTCTGATGGGGTATGATAGTTGAACTAAGCTCATGAGTCATTTCTAAGTTATATTCTTCAAGAATCAATGGGTACATATTATAAAAATTGGATGAAGTAACTGCTAATTGCCCCTTTAATCTATTTAATACATTTCATTTATATTTCATGTGTGTAGAGGGTGTGGAGTGCAGGGAGAAGATTCTGTCTCTGAGTTGCTGTGATGCACATATTATTTTACTGTCTGAAGAGGGCAGAGTTTTGTGCCTCACCCAAGCATCCAATGTTCCCAGGTGGGTGCTTGACAGAAATGACACATCTCTCGGCTTAGGCCGACTCACATTTTAGTGGCTTCTGTCAATTGTAGTAATTTACCATGTTGTAATGATTACTTTTGGTTGTCTGTGTTTTCTCAGCCCAGTGGGTAACTTGAATCAGGTAATTCAGGTTGCATGTGGAGACCAGCATTCCATTGCACTAACCCAAGGTAAACAATCACATTCTAAATCACTGAGTTTGAGAAGGGATATGATAGGAGGCTGTCTGTGCTCTTTGAATGTCCTTTATACCAGATAGTTTCTGTTCCAGGTACGTAGATATCAACATGACAATACTGGAAGAGATGGAGACCCGCACACTGTCAATTTTTTAAATATAAAATAAACAGAGGCTTTAATGCTAAAATAGAATGTTTTATTGGGACATCATCATGCCCAAAAGTTCATAGTGCAGAAATAAAAGGTGAAAAAAACAGTTTGAGAAGGTTCACAATAGACATTAGAAATAAAACTACATTTATCACATACTCTAACAATGCAGCACGTGTCCTGTGAGATTTCCTATGTACAAATATTATTTGACCTTCCATTAGATGGTAAAGTGTTCACGTGGGGCCAGAACTCCAGTGGACAGCTGGGTTTGGGGAGGGTAGAGCCCAGCACCTTGTCTCCCCAGCCTGTCAAGTCTCTGTCAGGGATCCCCTTGGCTCAGATCACCGCTGGGGGAGACCACAGCTTCGCCCTGTCCCTCTCTGGAGCCGTGTTCGGCTGGGGCAAGAACAGCGCCGGGCAGCTGGGACTGGGGGACACAATAGGTACTGTATACACAAATATTATTAAATAATATCATCAACTAATAATATTCATTATTAGTTGGTATGTTTTAAAGAAAAGGAGTATGTTTGATATGTTTGAAGCAGACAGTATGAGTAGATAATTTAATATCAAATAGTATACGTAGATGTTTTTAATAGCTTTTTCTTTTTACAATAGTCAAAACAGAAAAAGCAAGCAAAGAAAAAAATGGGTGAAATCTATTTTGTCCAGACAGACCTGCTCCAGCTCCTGTTGATTGCCTGAATCTAAAGAAGACCGTTGCTGTTTCCTGTGGAGGGGAGCATACTGCTGTTCTGACAAAGGTTCTGACGTTTTTTACACAACATTTCCAACTGATACTATGTTTATTCTCCCAGTACCATTAAGATCTAAAGAATGTTTGGACCAATGATGTCTTGCTGGTTAGCATCACATACAGTAGAAACATTCATATCAACAACAGGAGCCGAAAACATCCTCATGATAACTGTGTGAATGGGTTTTGTTCTAGGGAGGTTTAGTGTTCACATTTGGCTCAGGTCGATATGGACAGCTTGGACACAACACTCTCAGAAATGAACTACGACCTCGACTGGTGGCCGAATTCTGGGGGGCAAAGGTGACCCAGATAGCCTGTGGAAGGTATGTAGTTACTAGATTGATTGATATAAGTCATGTGAATCTCTGTAAAATCATACATAGTCACACAAAGATCAATGGATGTAGCTTGGAGTGTCACTGGGTATATTATTAGATATATCCATTCTTAGGGATCACAGTTGATTTGTGATTTTTACTTTACAATCCTGTTTGTCAAATTAGAAACCACACATTGGCATTTGTGGGATCCTTCAAAAATATCTACTCATTTGGGCATGGAGAGCAAGGGCAGCTGGGAAATGGAGTCAAGATGGATCAGTCTGTGCCTCTGCCAGTACACCTACCACAGGGTAGTTAAAACATTCCTTTCCTTTGCATAACGTAACCTAATTCAAATGCAATACAGTAGTTAGGCTGAAATGTTGGTCTCTATGAAATTATAAAATAACAGGTTTATAACATCCTAACTGTTTTGGGTAACTTTCAGACCACATTGATGACCAGCAAATTGAACAAACCTTTGCTGGAGGAAACCATTCTTTTGCCTTGTGCAGCACTACTCAAGTAATGTGTTTACAGTTCAAAGTTGACAATTAGTTTGTTCTGTTTGTCCTTAGTACTTAACATTGTTTTAATACAGTGCATAAAATTGTTATTACAGGAATCAGGAAGAGGGTTGAATGACTCCAATCTCGGAAAAGTGATTCAAACATTAGATGATGACATCATTAACAGATGGATCTCGGACTGTAACTCAAAATCATGGAAGACGATACAGA
>NW_027004449.1:0-4976 GCF_036934945.1 Oncorhynchus masou masou
TCATTCCTCAGCTGTTTTACATTTCCCCTAACTAGCTCATTCTCTCTTTCCCACCTGTTTCTCTTCCCTCTGATTAGGTCTCTATTTCTTTCTGTTCCTGCTACTTTCAGTGTCTGATTCTTATTTGTGTTTTTTGATGCCAGAAGCAAGCTGTCGTCTCGTTTTGTTTCCACCTTGTCCTGTCCTGTCGGAGTCTGCCTGGCAGGAGAATCCTGCACTATACTAACGTTCTTTTGTTCCGCTGACAACGTTGGAAGAGGATTTATGCCATTCCTGTATTTTCATTAAAGAACTCTGTTTTCTGTTAAAACCGCTTTTGGGTCTTCACTCAAGTTCATAACAGAAGAATCAGACCAAGAATGGACCCAGCGGCCGGACCCTTTTCACTCCGCCTCGTCGAGATCCAGGGAGCGATGCTAGCAGACACGAGGAGGAATTGTCTGCTGCTCAACATGCCGTTGAGACCCTGGCCGTCCAAGTCTCCGACCTCACAAGACGGGTTCACCAACTCCACCTCGATCCACCGCCCACTTCCAGGGTTTCCGAGTCGCCGGAGCCCAGGATCAACAACCCGCCGTGTTACTTGGGGAGCCCACTGAGTGCCGCCATTCCTCACTCAGTGTGATGTGGTGTTCTCTCTCCAGCCCAACACTTACTCCAGGAGCGCAGCCCGCATCGCCTACGTCATTTTCTCCTTACCGGACGGGCGCGTGAGTGGGGCACGGCAGTCTGGGAGGCGAGGGCTGAGTGTATTAACCAGTATCAGGACTTTAAGGAGGAGATGATACGGGTTTTTGACCGTTCTGTTTTTGGCGAGGAGGCTTCCCAGGGCCCTGTCTTCCCTATGTCAGGGAATAGATCCATAACGGATTATTCTATTGAGTTTTCGCACTCGCTGCCTCTAGTGACTGGAACGAGCCGGCTTTGCTCGCTCGTTTTCTGGAGGGTCTCCACGTCGAGGTTAAGGATGAGATCCTCTCCCGGGAGGTTCCTTCCAGTCTGGACTCCTTAATAGCTCGCTATTCGCATAGAGCGACGGTTTGATCTTCGTCGCCGAGCTCGTGGGAAAGGAGCTCACGTTCTCCGTTGCTCCCCTCTCCACATCACTGCCACCTGCCGCATCACTGCCACCTCCTCCGCCGGCTCCGGATGCTGAGCCTATGCAGCTGGGGGGTATTCGCATCTCGGCCAAGGAGAGGGAACGGAGAATCACCACCGCCTCTGTCTCTACTGCGGCTCCGCTGGTCATTTTGTCACCTCATGTCCAGTAAAAGGCCAGAGCTCATCAGTAAGAGGAGGGCTACTGGTGAGCGCAACTACTCAGGCCTCTCCTTCTGGATCACGCACTACCTTCCGGTCCATCTCCGCTGGCCCGGTTCATCTGTTTCCTGCAGTGCCTTGATAGACTCTGGGGCGGAGGGCTGTTTTATGGACGAGACCTGGGCTCGGGAACATGACATTCCTCTCAGACAGTTAGGGAGCCCAGGGCCTTGTTCGCTTTAGATGGTAGTTCTCTCCCCAAGATTCAGCGTGAGACGCTGCCTTTAACCCTCACTGTCTCTGGCAATCATAGCGAAAACCATTTCTTTTTTAATTTTTCGTTCACCTTTTACACCTGTTGTTTTGGGTCATCCCTGGCTAGTGCGCCCATAACCCTTCTATTAATTGGTCTAGTAATACTATCCTATCCTGGAATGTTTCTTGTCATGTAACCTGTTTAATGTCTGCTATCCCTCCTGTTTCCTCTGTCTCTTCTTCACAGGAGGAGCCTGGCATTTGACAGGGGTGCCGGAGGAGTATCACGATCTGCGCACGGTGTTCAGTCGTTCCAAGGCTACTTCTCTCCTCCACACCGGTCATGACTGTAGTATTGATCTCCTTCCGGGAACTACTTCCCCCGGGGTAGATTATACTCGGCCTGGGCTCCCGAACGTAAGGCTCTCGGGAGATTATTTGTCGAGTTTCGCCTCGACGCCGGTACCATAGTCTCTCCTCCTCCCCCGCCGGGAGCTGGGTTTTTTTTTTGTTCAGAAGAAGGACGGGGTCCCTGCGCCCATGCGTGGATTATCGAGGGCTGAATGACATAACTGTTAAGAATCGTTATCCGCTTCCTCTTATGTCTTCAGCCTTCGAGATCCTGCAGGGAGCCAGGTTTTTCACTGTTGGACCTTCGCACGCCTACCATCTCGTGCGCATCAGGGAGGGGACGCAGTGGAAGACGGCGTTAACACCCGTTAGGCACTTTGAATACCGGGTTCTTCCTTTCGGCCTCGTTAACGCTCCAGCTGTCTTTCAGGCACTAGTTAACGACGTCCTGAGAGACATGCTGAACATTTTTGTTTTCGTTTACATGGACGATATCCTGATTTTTTTTCACCGTCTTCGATTCATGTTCAGCACGTGCGACGCGCCCTCCAGCGCCTTTTGGAGAACTGTCTTTATGTGAAGGCTGAGAAGTGCACTTTCATGCCGCCTGTCCCTTTTCTCGGTTCCGTTATTTCCGCTGAGGGCATTAAGATGATCCCGCTAAGGTCCAGGCTGTCATTGATTGGCCCGTTCCTAAGTCACGCGTCGAGCTGCAGCGCTTCTGGCTTCGCTTAATTTCTACCGTCTGCTTCATCCGTAATTTCGGTCAGGTGGCAGTTCCTCTCACAGCCCCATTTCTGTTAAGACGTGCTTTATGGTCCGTTTCCGCCAGGGAGCTTTTGATCTTCTTAAGAATCGCTTTACATCCGCACCTATTCTTGTTACACCTGACATCTCTAGACAGTTTGTTGTTGAGGTTGACGCGTCAGAGGTGGGCGTGGGAGCCATTCTTTCTCAGCGCTCTTTCTGACGGCAAGGTCCATCCTGCGCGTTTTCTCATCGCTATCGTCAGAACGTAAACTATGATGTTGGTAACGCGGACTGCCCGCCATCCGCCAGCCCCAGGCGAATGGCGACAGTGGTTGGAGGGGGCGACTGCCTTTGTCGCTTGGACTGACCATAGAAATCCTTGAGTACATCCGTTCAGCCAAACGACTTAATGCGCGTCAGCCGTGGGCTCTGTTTTTCGCTGCTTCAGTTTGTTATTTCTTATCGTCCGGGCTCAAAAAACACCAAACCTGATGCTTTATCTCGCTTCCTTCAGTTCTTCTGAGGTCTCCACCCACCCCGATGGGATTCTCCCTGAGGGGCGTGTTGTCGGGCTGACTGTCTGGGGAATTGAGAGGCAGGTAAAGCAAGCACTCGGCCACACTCCGTCGCCGCGAGCTTGTCCTAGAACCTTCTGTTCGCTCCCCGTCCTACCCGTCCGGCCGTTCTTCAGTGGGCCCACTCTGCCAAGTTAGCCGGCCACCCCGCGTTCGGGGTACGCGCTTCCATTCGCCAGCGTTTCTGGTGGCCCACTCGGGAACGTGACGCGCGTCGATTTGTCGCCGCTTGTTCGGTCTGCGCGCAGACTAAATCTGGGAAACTCCTCCTGCCGGCCGCCTCAGACCGCCTTCCCATTCCCTCGACCGTGGTCTCACATCGCTTAGATTTTGTCACCGGACTGCCTTCATCAGCGGGAGACAGTTATTCTTACGGTTGTCAATAGATTCTCTAAGGCGGCTCATTTCATTCCTTTCGATAAGCTCCTTCTGCCAAGGAGACGGCTCAGATCATTATCGAGAATGTTTTCCGAATTCATGGCCTTCCGTCTGACGTCGTTTCCGACAGAGGTCCGCAGCTCACGCCTCAATTTTGGAGGGAGTTTTGCCGCTTGATTGGGGCTTCCGCCGTCTCTCGTCCGCTCATCCCTGGTAGTCAAACGGTCAAGCGAACGGGCTAATCAGACTGTTGGTCGATTTTACGCAGTCTTTCTTTCGTAACCCTGCGTCTTGGTCAGAACAGCTCCCTGGGCAGAGTACGCCCACAACTCGCTTCCTCGTCTGCTACCGGTCTATCCCCTTTCAGTGTAGCCTCGTACCAGCCTCCGCTGTTCTCATATCTCAGCTCGCCGAGTCCCAAGCGCCCCTCCGCTCAGGCTTTTGTCCAGCGTTGCGAGCGCACCTGGAAGGGGGTCAGGTCGCACTTTGCCGTAATAGGCGCAGACTGTGAGGGCCGCTTACAAGCGTAGGACCAAGAGTCCTAGATATTGTTGCTATGTCAGAGAGCAGGCTCTCTACCTAGAACCTTCCCTTAAGACAGCTTCTCGCAAGTTGGCCCCGCTGTTCATTGGTCCGTCTGCATTCCCAGGTCTTCAATCCTGCCGGTGCGACTTCTTTCTCCCGCTATCTTCGTCGCGTTCACTCCGGTCTTCCATGTCTCCTGTGTTGCCCGTTCTTCGCGCCCCCGCTCGTCCCCATCCTTGTCGAGGCGCACCATCTACAGGGTTCGTAAGATTTTGGACATGCGCCCTCGGGGCCGTGGTCATCAGTACCTAGTGGATTGGGAGGGGTACGGTCCTGAGGAGAGGAGTTGGGTTCCTCCGGGGACGTGCTGGACCGTTCGCTGATTGATGATTTCCTCCGTTGCCGCCAGGTTTCCTTCCCTCGGGAGCGCCAGAGGCGCCGGTGAGTGGGGGTACTGTCATGTCTTTGTTATGTCTGTTCCCTGTCCTTCTTCATTCTCTCTCTGCTGGTCTTTTTAGGTTACCTTCTCTGTCTCTCATTCCTCAGCTGTTCTACATTTCCCCTAACTAGCTCATTATTCTCTTTCCCCACCTGTTCTCTCTTCCCCCTCTGATTAGGTCTCTATTTCTTTCTCTGTTCCTGCTACTTTCAGTGTCTGATTCTTATTTGTGTTTTTTGATGCCAGAAGCAAGCTGTCGTCTCGTTTGCTTCCACCTTGTCCTGTCCTGTCGGAGTCTGCCTGGCAGGAGAATCCTGCACTATACTAACGTTCTTTGTTCCGCTGACAACGTTGGAAGAGGATTTATGCCATTCCTGTATTTTCATTAAAGAACTCTGTTTTCTGTTAAAACCGCTTTTGGGTCTTCACTCAAGTTCATAACA
>NW_027004450.1:0-4975 GCF_036934945.1 Oncorhynchus masou masou
AGTTCTTTAATAAAAAAACAGGAATGGCATAAATCCTCTTCCAACGTAGTCAATGGAACAAAGAACGTAGTATAATGCAGGATGCACCTGCCAGGCAGACTCCGACAGGATAGGACAAGGTGGAAGCAAACGGGACGACAGCTTGCTTCTGGTATCAAAAACACAAACAAGAATCAGACACTGAAAGTAGCAGGAACAGAGAGAGAAATAGAGACCTAATCAGAGGGGAAGAGAGAACAGGTGGGGAAAGAGTGAATGAGCTAGTTAGGGGAAATGTAGAACAGCTGAAGAATGAGAGACAGAGAAGGTAACCTAAAAAGACCAGCAGAGAGAGACAGAGTGAAGAGAAAGGACAGGAACAGACATAACAAGACATGACAGTACCCCCACTCACCGAGCGCCTCCTGGCGCACTCGAGGAGGAAACCTGGCGGCAACGGAGGAAATCATCGATCAGCGAACGGTCCAGCACGTCCCGAGAGGGAACCCAACTCCTCTCCTCAGGACCGTACCCCTCCCAATCCACTAGGTACTGCTGACCACGGCCCCCGAGGGCGCATGTCCAAAATCTTACGAACCCTGTAGATGGGTGCGCCCTCGACAAGGATGGGGGGGGAGGGACGAGCGGGCGCGAAGAACGGGCTTAACACAGGAGACATGGAAGACCGGGTGAACGCGACGAAGATAGCGCGGGAGAAGAAGTCGCACTGCGACAGGATTAATGACCTGAGAAATACGGAACGGACCAATGAACCGCGGGGCCAACTTGCGAGAAGCTGTCTTAAGGGGAAGGTTCTGAGTGGAGAGCCATACTCTCTGACCGCAACAATATCTAGGACTCTTGGTCCTACGCTTATTAGCGGCCCTCACAGTCTGCGCCCTATTACGGCAAAGTGCCGACCTGACCCCCTTCCAGGTGCGCTCGCAACGCTGGACAAAAGCCTGAGCGGAGGGGACGCAGGACTCGGCGAGCTGAGATGAGAACAGCGGAGGCTGGTACCCGAGGCTACACTGAAAAGGGGATAGACCGGTAGCAGACGAGGAAGCGAGTTGTGGGCGTACTCTGCCCAGGGAGCTGTTCTGACCAAGACGCAGGGTTACGAAAAGAAAGGCTGCGTAAAATGCGACCAACAGTCTGATTGGCCCGTTCGGCCGACCGTTAGACTGGGGATGAAAGCCGGACGAGAGACTGACGGAAGCCCCAATCAAACGGCAAAACTCCCTCCAAAATTGAGACGTGAACTGCGGGCCTCTGTCGGAAACGACGTCAGAAGGAAGGCCATGAATACGGAAAACATTCTCGATAATGATCTGAGCCGTCTCCTTAGCAGAAGGGAGCTTATCGAGAGGAATGAAATGAGCCGCCTTAGAGAATCTATCGACAACCGTAAGAATAACTGTCTTCCCGCTGATGAAGGCAGTCCGGTGATAAAATCTAAAGCGATGTGAGACCACGGTCGAGAGGGAAT
This sequence comes from Oncorhynchus masou masou, assembly GCF_036934945.1. Lineage (NCBI taxonomy): Eukaryota > Metazoa > Chordata > Actinopteri > Salmoniformes > Salmonidae > Oncorhynchus > Oncorhynchus masou. Next base: position 1,469 of record NW_027004450.1, read on the forward strand.
GGGAAGCGGTCTGAGACGGCCGGCAGGAGGAGAGTTCCCAGATTTAGTCTGCGCGCAGACCGAACAAGCGGCGACAAATCGACGCGCGTCACGTTCCCGAGTGGGCCACCAGAAACGCTGGCGAATGGAAGCGAGCGTACCCCGAACGCCGGGGTGGCCGGCTAACTTGGCAGAGTGGGCCCACTGAAGAACGGCCGGACGAGTAGGAACGGGAACGAACAGAAGGTTCCTAGGACAAGCTCGCGGCGACGGAGTGTGAGCGAGTGCTTGCTTTACCTGCCTCTCAATTCCCCAGACAGTCAACCCGACAACACGCCCGTCAGGGAGAATCCCTCGGGGTCGGTGGAGACCTCAGAAGAACTGAAGAGACGAGATAAAGCATCAGGCTTGGTGTTTTTGAGCCCGGACGATAAGAAATAACAAACTCGAAACGAGCGAAAAACAGAGCCCAACGAGCCTGACGCGCATTAAGTCGTTTGGCTGAACGGATGTACTCAAGGTTCCTATGGTCAGTCCAAACGACAAAAGGAACGGTCGCCCCCTCCAACCACTGTCGCCATTCGCCTAGGGCTAAGCGGATGGCGAGCAGTTCAGCGATTACCAACATCATAGTTACGTTCTGACGGCGATAAGCGATGAGAGAAAAACGCGCAAGGATGGACCTTGCCGTCAGAGAGAGAGCGCTGAGAAAGAATGGCTCCCACGCCCACCTCTGACGCGTCAACCTCAACAACAAACTGTCTAGAGATGTCAGGTGTAACAAGAATAGGAGCGGATGTAAAACGATTCTTAAGAAGATCAAAAGCTCCTGGGCGGAAACGGACCACTTAAAGCACGTCTTAACAGAAGTAAGGGCTGTGAGGGGAGCTGCCACCTGACCGAAATTACGGATGAAACGACGATAGAAATTAGCGAAGCCCAGAAAGCGCTGCAGCTCGACGCGTGACTTAGGAACGGGCCAATCAATGACAGCCTGGACCTTAGCGGGATCCATCTTAATGCCCTCAGCGGAAATAACGGAACCGAGAAAAGGGACAGAGGCGGCATGAAAAATGCACTTCTCAGCCTTCACATAAAGACAGTTCTCCAAAAAGGCGCTGGAGGACGCGTCGCACGTGCTGAACATGAATCGAGAGAGACGGAGAAAAAATCAGGATATCGTCCATGTAAACGAAAACAAAAATGTTCAGCATGTCTCTCAGGACGTCGTTAACTAGTGCCTGAAAGACAGCTGGAGCGTTAACGAGGCCGAAAGGAAGAACCCGGTATTCAAAGTGCCCTAACGGAGTGTTAAACGCCGTCTTCCACTCGTCCCCCTCCCTGATGCGCACGAGATGGTAGGCGTTACGAAGGTCCAATTTGGTGAAAAACCTGGCTCCCTGCAAGATCTCGAAGGCTGAAGACATAAGAGGAAGCGGATAACGATTCTTAACTGTTATGTCATTCAGCCCTCGATAATCCACGCATGGGCGCAGGGACCCGTCCTTCTTCTGAACAAAAACCCCCGCTCCGGCGGGGAGAGGAGGAGGAGACTATGGTACCGGCGTTGAGCGAAACCGACAAATAATCCTCGAGAGCCTTACGTTCGGGAGCCGACAGAGAGTATAATCTACCCCGGGGGAGTAGTTCCCGGAAGGAGATCAATACTACAGTCATACGACCGGTGTGGAGGGAGAGAAGTGGCCTTGGAACGACTGAACACCGTGCGCAGATCGTGATACTCCTCCGGCACCCCTGTCAAATCGCCAGGCTCCTCCTGTGAAGAAGAGACAGAGGAAACAGGAGGGATAGCAGACATTAAACAGGTCACATGACAAGAAACATTCCAGGATAGGATAGTATTACTAGACCAATTAATAGAAGGGTTATGGCGCACTAGCCAGGGATGACCCAAAACAACAGGTGTAAAAGGTGAACGAAAAATTAAAAAAAGAAATGGTTTCGCTATGATTACCAGAGACAGTGAGGGTTAAAGGCAGCGTCTCACGCTGAATCTTGGGGAGAGAACTACCATCTAAAGCGAACAAGGCCGTGGGCTCCCCTAACTGTCTGAGAGGAATGTCATGTTCCCGAGCCCAGGTCTCGTCCATAAAACAGCCCTCCGCCCCAGAGTCTATCAAGGCACTGCAGGAAGCAGATGAACCGGGCCAGCGGAGATGGACCGGAAAGGTAGTGCGTGATCCAGAAGGAGAGGCCTGAGTAGTTGCGCTCACCAGTAGCCCTCCCTTTACTGATGAGCTCTGGCTTTTACTGGACATGAGGTGACAAAATGACCAGCGGAGCCGCAGTAGAGACAGAGGCGATTGGTGATTCTCCGTTCCTTCTCCTTGGCCGAGATGCGGATACCCCCAGCTGCATAGGCTCAGCATCCGAGCCGGCGGAGGAGGGTGGCAGTGATGCGGCAGGTGGCAGTGATGTGGAGAGGGGAGCAACGGAGAACGCGAGCTCCTTTCCACGAGCTCGGCGACGAAGATCAAACCGTCGCTCTATGCGAATAGCGAGAGCTATTAAGGAGTCCAGACAGGAAGGAACCTCCCGGGAGAGGATCTCATCCTTAACCTCGACGAGGAGACCCTCCAGAAAACGAGCGAGCAAAGCCGGCTCGTTCCAGTCACTAGAGGCAGCGAGTGCGAAACTCAATAGAATAATCCGTTATGGATCTATTCCCCTGACATAGGGAAGACAGGGCCCTGGAAGCCTCCTCGCCAAAAACAGAACGGTCAAAACCCGTATCATCTCCTCCTTAAAGTCCTGATACTGGTTAATACACTCAGCCCTCGCCTCCCAGATTGCCGTGCCCCACTCACGCGCCCGTCCGGTAAGGAGAGAAATGACGTAGGCGATGCGGGCTGCGCTCCTGGAGTAAGTGTTGGGCTGGAGAGAGAACACCACATCACACTGAGTGAGGAATGAGCGGCACTCAGTGGGCTCCCCAGAGTAACACGGCGGGTTGTTGATCCTGGGCTCCGGAGACTCGGAAACCCTGGAAGTGGGCGGTGGATCGAGGCGGAGTTGGTGAACCTGTCTTGTGAGGTCGGAGACTTGGGGCCAGGGTCTCAACGGCATGTCGAGCAGCAGACAATTCCTCCTCGTGTCTGCCTAGCATCGCTCCCTGGATCTCGACGGCGGAGTGAAAGGGTCCGAGCCGCTGGGTCCATTCTTGGTCTGATTCTTCTGTTATGTACTTGAGTGAAGACCCAAAAGCGGTTTTAACAGAAAACAGAGTTCTTTAATAAAAAACAGGAATGGCATAAATCCTCTTCCAACGTAGTCAATGGAACAAAGAACGTAGTATAATGCAGGATGCACCTGCCAGGCAGACTCCGACAGGATAGGACAAGGTGGAAGCAAACGGGACGACAGCTTGCTTCTGGTATCAAAAACACAAACAAGAATCAGACACTGAAAGTAGCAGGAACAGAGAGAGAAATAGAGACCTAATCAGAGGGGAAGAGAGAACAGGTGGGGAAAGAGTGAATGAGCTAGTTAGGGAAATGTAGAACAGCT
>NW_027004451.1:0-4973 GCF_036934945.1 Oncorhynchus masou masou
GAAAATACAGGAATGGCATAAATCCTCTTCCAACGTTGTCAGCGGAACAAAAAGAACGTTAGTATAGTGCAGGATGCTCCTGCCAGGCAGACTCCGACAGGACAGGACAAGGTGGAAGCAAACGAGACGACAGCTTGCTTCTGGCATCAAAAAACACAAACAAGAATCAGACACTGAAAGTAGCAGGAACAGAGAGAGAAATAGAGACCTAATCAGAGGGGGAAGAGAGAACAGGTGGGGAAGAGTGAAAGAGCTAGTTAGGGCAGATGTAGAACAGCTGAGGAATGAGAGACAGAGAAGGTAACCTAAAAAGACCAGCAGAGAGAGAGAATGAAGAGAAAGGACAGGAACAGACATAACAAGACATGACAGTACCCCCCCACTCACCGAGCGCTCCTGGCGCACTCGAGGAGGAAACCTGGCGGCAACGGAGGAAATCATCGATCAGCGAACGGTCCAGCACGTCCCGAGAGGGAACCCAACTCCTCTCCTCAGGACCGTACCCCTCCCAATCCACTAGGTACTGATGACCACGGCCCCGAGGGCGCATGTCCAAAATCTTACGAACCCTGTAGATGGGTGCGCCTCGACAAGGATGGGGGGGGAGGGACGAGCGGGGGCGCGAAGAACGGGCTTAACACAGGAGACATGGAAGACCGGGTGAACGCGACGAAGATAGCGCTGGAGAAGAAGTCGCACTGCGACAGGATTAATGACCTGGGAAATACGGAACGGACCAATGAACGGGGCCAACTTGCGAGAAGCTGTCTTAAGGGGAAGGTTCTGAGTGGAGAGCCATACTCTCTGACCGCAACAATATCTAGGACTCTTGGTCCTACGCTATTAGCGGCCCTCACAGTCTGCGCCCTATTACGGCAAAGTGCCGACCTGACCCCTTCCAGGTGCGCTCGCAACGCTGGACAAAAGCCTGAGCGGAGGGGACGCAGGACTCGGCGAGCTGAGATGAGAACAGCGGAGGCTGGTACCCGAGGCTACACTGAAAAGGGGATAGACCGGTAGCAGACGAGGGAAGCGAGTTGTGGGCGTACTCTGCCCAGGGGAGCTGTTCTGACCAAGACGCAGGGTTACGAAAAGAAAGACTGCGTAAAATGCGACCAACAGTCTGATTGGCCCGTTCGGCTTGACCGTTAGACTGGGGATGAAAGCCGGACGAGAGACTGACGGAAGCCCCAATCAAACGGCAAAACTCCCTCCAAAATTGAGACGTGAACTGCGGACCTCTGTCGGAAACGACGTCAGACGGAAGGCCATGAATTGGAAAACATTCTCGATAATGATCTGAGCCGTCTCCTTAGCAGAAGGGAGCTTATCGAGAGGAATGAAATGAGCCGCCTTAGAGAATCTATCGACAACCGTAAGAATAACTGTCTTCCCGCTGATGAAGGCAGTCCGGTGATAAAATCTAAAGCGATGTGAGACCACGGTCGAGAGGGAATGGGAAGCGGTCTGAGACGGCCGGCAGGAGGAGAGTTCCCAGATTTAGTCTGCGCGCAGACCGAACAAGCGGCGACAAATCGACGCGCGTCACGTTCCCGAGTGGGCCACCAGAAACGCTGGCGAATGGAAGCGAGCGCATTCTCGAACGCCGGGGTGGCCGGCTAACTTGGCAGAGTGGGCCCACTGAAGAACGGCCGGACGAGTAGGAACGGGAACGAACAGAAGGTTCCTAGGACAAGCTCGCGGCGACGGAGTGTGAGCGAGTGCTTGCTTTACCTGCCTCTCAATTCCCAGACAGTCAACCGACAACACGCCCTCAGGGAGAATCCCATCGGGGTCGGTGGAGACCTCAGAAGAACTGAAGAGACGAGATAAAGCATCAGGTTTGGTGTTTTTTGAGCCCGGACGATAAGAAATAACAAACTCGAAACGAGCGAAAAACAGAGCCCAACGAGCCTGACGCGCATTAAGTCGTTTGGCTGAACGGATGTACTCAAGGTTCCTATGGTCAGTCCAAACGACAAAAGGAACGGTCGCCCTCCAACCACTGTCGCCATTCGCCTAGGGCTAAGCGGATGGCGAGCAGTTCGCGATTACCAACATCATAGTTACGTTCTGACGGCGATAAGCGATGAGAGAAAAACGCGCAAGGATGGACCTTGCCGTCAGAGAGAGCGCTGAGAAAGAATGGCTCCCACGCCCACCTCTGACGCGTCAACCTCAACAACAAACTGTCTAGAGATGTCAGGTGTAACAAGAATAGGTGCGGATGTAAAACGATTCTTAAGAAGATCAAAAGCTCCCTGGGCGGAAACGGACCACTTAAAGCACGTCTTAACAGAAGTAAGGGCTGTGAGAGGAGCTGCCACCTGACCGAAATTACGGATGAAACGACGGTAGAAATTAGCGAAGCCCAGAAAGCGCTGCAGCTCGACGCGTGACTTAGGAACGGGCCAATCAATGACAGCCTGGACCTTAGCGGGATCCATCTTAATGCCCTCAGCGGAAATAACGGAACCGAGAAAAGGGACAGAGGCGGCATGAAAAGTGCACTTCTCAGCCTTCACATAAAGACAGTTCTCCAAAAGGCGCTGAGGACGCGTCGCACGTGCTGAACATGAATCGAGAGAGACGGTGAAAAAATCAGGATATCGTCCATGTAAACGAAAACAAAATGTTCAGCATGTCTCTCAGGACGTCGTTAACTAGTGCCTGAAAGACAGCTGGAGCGTTAACGAGGCCGAAAGGAAGAACCCGGTATTCAAAGTGCCCTAACGGAGTGTTAAACGCCGTCTTCCACTCGTCCCCTCCCTGATGCGCACGAGATGGTAGGCGTTACGAAGGTCCAATTTGGTGAAAAACCTGGCTCCCTGCAGGATCTCGAAGGCTGAAGACATAAGAGGAAGCGGATAACGATTCTTAACTGTTATGTCATTCAGCCCTCGATAATCCACGCATGGGCGCAGGGACCCGTCCTTCTTCTGAACAAAAAACCCCGCTCCGGCGGGGGAGGAGGAGGAGACTATGGTACCGGCCGAGCGAAACCGACAAATAATCCTCGAGAGCCTTACGTTCGGGAGCCGACAGAGAGTATAATCTACCCCGGGGGAGTAGTTCCCGGAAGGAGATCAATACTACAGTCATACGACCGGTGTGGAGGGAGAGAAGTGGCCTTGGAACGACTGAACACCGTGCGCAGATCGTGATACTCCTCCGGCACCCCTGTCAAATCGCCAGGCTCCTCCTGTGAAGAAGAGACAGAGGAAACAGGAGGGATAGCAGACATTAAACAGGTTACATGACAAGAAACATTCCAGGATAGGATAGTATTACTAGACCAATTAATAGAAGGGTTATGGCGCACTAGCCAGGGATGACCCAAAACAACAGGTGTAAAAGGTGAACGAAAAATTAAAAAAGAAATGGTTTCGCTATGATTACCAGAGACAGTGAGGGTTAAAGGCAGCGTCTCACGCTGAATCTTGGGGAGAGAACTACCATCTAAAGCGAACAAGGCCCTGGGCTCCCCTAACTGTCTGAGAGGAATGTCATGTTCCCGAGCCCAGGTCTCGTCCATAAAACAGCCCTCCGCCCCAGAGTCTATCAAGGCACTGCAGGAAGCAGATGAACCGGGCCAGCGGAGATGGACCGGAAAGGTAGTGCGTGATCCAGAAGGAGAGGCCTGAGTAGTTGCGCTCACCAGTAGCCCTCCTCTTACTGATGAGCTCTGGCTTTTACTGGACATGAGGTGACAAAATGACCAGCGGAGCCGCAGTAGAGACAGAGGCGATTGGTGATTCTCCGTTCCCTCTCCTTGGCCGAGATGCGAATACCCCCCAGCTGCATAGGCTCAGCATCCGAGCCGGCGGAGGAGGGTGGCAGTGATGCGGCAGGTGGCAGTGATGTGGAGAGGGGAGCAACGGAGAACGTGAGCTCCTTTCCACGAGCTCGGCGACGAAGATCAAACCGTCGCTCTATGCGAATAGCGAGAGCTATTAAGGAGTCCAGACTGGAAGGAACCTCCCGGGAGAGGATCTCATCCTTAACCTCGACGTGGAGACCCTCCAGAAAACGAGCGAGCAAAGCCGGCCTGCTCCAGTCACTAGAGGCAGCGAGAGTGCGAAACTCAATAGAATAATCCGTTATGGATCTATTCCCTGACATAGGGAAGACAGGGCCCTGGAAGCCTCCTCGCCAAAAACAGAACGGTCAAAAACCCGTATCATCTCCTCCTTAAAGTCCTGATACTGGTTAATACACTCAGCCCTCGCTCCCAGACTGCCGTGCCCCACTCACGCGCCCGTCCGGTAAGGAGAGAAATGACGTAGGCGATGCGGGCTGCGCTCCTGGAGTAAGTGTTGGGCTGGAGAGAGAACACCACATCACACTGAGTGAGGAATGAGCGGCACTCAGTGGGCTCCCCAGAGTAACACGGCGGGTTGTTGATCCTGGGCTCCGGAGACTCGGAAACCCTGGAAGTGGGCGGTGGATCGAGGTGGAGTTGGTGAACCTGTCTTGTGAGGTCGGAGACTTGGACGGCCAGGGTCTCAACGGCATGTTGAGCAGCAGACAATTCCTCCTCGTGTCTGCCTAGCATCGCTCCCTGGATCTCGACGGCGGAGTGAAAAGGGTCCGGAGCCGCTGGGTCCATTCTTGGTCTGATTCTTCTGTTATGAACTTGAGTGAAGACCCAAAAGCGGTTTTAACAGAAAACAGAGTTCTTTAATGAAAATACAGGAATGGCATAAATCCTCTTCCAACGTTGTCAGCGGAACAAAAAGAACGTTAGTATAGTGCAGGATGCTCCTGCCAGGCAGACTCCGACAGGACAGGACAAGGTGGAAGCAAACGAGACGACAGCTTGCTTCTGGCATCAAAAAACACAAACAAGAATCAGACACTGAAAGTAGCAGGAACAGAGAGAGAAATAGAGACCTAATCAGAGGGGGAAGAGAGAACAGGTGGGGAAGAGTGAAAGAGCTAGTTAGGGCAGATGTAGAACAGCTGAGGAATGA
>NW_027004452.1:0-4973 GCF_036934945.1 Oncorhynchus masou masou
GAACAATTTGTTCTTAACTGAATTGCCTAGTTAAATAAAGGTTAAAAAAGATGTTAACATTATTCAGTTACTGTAGCTGCCTACCTAACATCAACAGGCACCAGTGGCGCAACAATTAAAAATAGACACTAAAAGTTCCTGCCGATTGTAGTGATCTTACTCCCCCTTCTGTCTGAACTTGGAATATTCCTGTTGGCGGCTTGGCCACTGGACCTCAACCTGGTTGTTCTGTTTGGTGTTGTGTACTATTCTAATAATTTTAAGTTTGATGGAATGACCATTTTAACTTACTACACTCACCCCTTCTTCATTTCAGCAACCTTTAAGACATAAGGTAAGAGTTCTTCCTCCACAGGGGTAACCGTGACCAAGAGTCTTCCAGAAGGACAGCAAAGAGACTTTGCCAGGTAGAAATATGCCTATATATACAACCTAAGACCCCTAATAAAGTATTTCTCATTTCCTTAATCTATCCTCTGGCCTCTGTTTCATTGGGGTACTGTCACTTCAACAAAAGTTGATAGGGCCTGAATCAGGGTCGCTAGATGCTCTCTTTGTCAGGCTCAGCAATCAGTTGACTAATTGACTCTAAAAGTCTTCTGACAGGCTTCACAACTCTTCCAGTTTGAGTTCTCAAAGTGCCTTCACTGGGTCTCAGGACTGTATCAGTGAACTCAGACGTCTGGCTGTTTCTGCACTCTACCTCTCTCTGGTTACTCATTCTCTTCTTAGTTGATCTTGTGCACACAGAGCCGCTGACTGATGAACTTCTACTGCTGATGCCATCTAGACTGTGCACTGACGTTGCTTTTCTACTTGTGTCATCTTCAGAAGGATCACTTGAATCATCACCAGACATCCTTGAGGAGCTTCCTGTGCTTGAGTTAGCTGCTTGTCCGGAGATCATGTCCTTCCCTGGACTTTGAGGATCAGCTTCTCTCATGTTTACTCATTTACATTTACATTTACATTTAAGTCATTTAGCAGACGCTCTTATCCAGAGCGACTTACAAATTGGTGAATTCACCTTCTGACATCAGTGAACAGCCACTACAATAGTGCATCTAAATCATTTAAGGGGGGGCAGAAGGATTGCTTTATCTATCCTAGGTATTCCTTGAAGAGGTGGGGTTTCCAGGTGTCTCGGAAGGTGGTGATTGACTCCGCTTGTCCGGGCGTACGTGAGGGAGTTTGTTCCACCATTGGGGGCCCAGAGCAGCGAACAGTTTTGACTGGGCTGAGCGGGAACTGTACTTCCTCAGTGGTAAGGGAGGCTTAGCAGGCCAGAGGTGGATGAACGCAGTGCCCTTGTTTGGGTGTAGGGCCTGATCAGAGCCTGGGGTATTTCCGGTGCCGTTCCCTCACAGCTCGGTAGGCAAGCACCATGGTCTTGTAGCGGATGCGAGCTTCAACTGGAAGCCAGTGGAGAGAGCGGAGGAGCGGGGTGACGTGAGAGAACTTGGGAAGGTTGAACACCAGACGGGCTGCGGCGTTCTGGATGAGTTGTAGGGTTTAATGGCACAGGCAGGGAGCCCAGCCAACAGCGAGTTGCAGTAATCCAGACGGGAGATGACAAGTGCCTGGATTAGGACCTCGCCGCTTCCTGTGTGAGGCAGGGGCGACTTCATGGATGTTGTAGAGCATGAACCTACAGGAACGGGCTACCGCCTTGATGTTAGTTGAGAACGACAGGGTGTTGTCCAGGATCACGCCAAGGTTCTTAGCGCTCTGGGAGGAGGAAACAATGGAGTTGTCAACCGTGATGGCGAGATCATGGACGGGCAGTCCTTCCCCGGGAGGAAGAGCAGCTCCGTCTTGCCGAGGTTCAGCTTGAGGTGGTGATCCATCATCCACACTGATATGTCTGCCAGACATGCAGAGATGCGGTCGCCACCTGGTCATCAGAAGGGGGAAAGGGAGAAGATTAATTGTGTGTCGTCTGCATAGCAATGATAGGAGAGACCATGTGAGGTTATGACAGAGCCAAGTGACGGTGTATAGCGAGAATAGGAGAGGGCCTAGAACAGAGCCTAGGGGGACACCAGTGGTGAGAGCGCGTGGCGGAGACAGATTCCTCGCCACGCCTGGTAGGGAGCGACCTGTCAGGTAGACGCAATCCAAGCGTGGGCCGCACCGGAGATGCCCAACTCGGAGAGGGTGGAGAGGAGGATCTGATGGTTCACAGTGTCGAAGGCAGCCGATAGGTCTAGAAGGGGATGAGAGCAGAGGAGAGAGAGTTAGCTTTAGCAGTGCGGAGCGCCTCCGTGATACAGAGAAGAGCAGTCTCAGTTGAATGACTAGTCTTGAAACCTGACTGATTTGGATCAAGAAGGTCATTCTGAGAGAGATAGCGGGAGAGCTGGCCAAGGACAGCACGTTCAAGAGTTTTGGAGAGAAAAGAAAGAAGGGATACTGGTCTGTAGTTGTTGACATCGGAGGGATCGAGGTAGGTTTTTTCAGAAGGGGTGCAACTCTCGCTCTCTTGAAGACGGAAGGGACGTAGCCAGCGGTCAGGGATGAGTTGATGAGCAAGGTGAGGTAAGGGAGAAGGTCTCCGGAAATGGTCTGGAGAAGAGAGGAGGGGATAGGGTCAAGCGGGCAGGTTGTTGGGCGGCCGGCCATCACAAGAAGCGAGATTTCATCTGGAGAGAGAGGGGAGAAAGAGGTCAGAGCACAGGGTAGGGCAGTGTGAGCAGAATCAGCGGTGTCGTTTTGACTTAGCAAACGAGGATCGGATGTCGTCGACCTTCTTTTTCAAAAATGGTTGACGAAGTCATCTGCAGAGAGGGAGGAGGGGGAGGAGGATTCAGGAGGGAGGAGAAGGTGGCAAAGAGCTTCCTAGGGTTAGAGGCAGATGCTTGGAATTTAGAGTGGAAGAAAGTGGCTTTAGCAGCAGAGGCAGAGGAGGAAATGTAGAGAGGAGGGAGTGAAAGGATGCCAGGTCCGCAGGAGGCGAGTTTTCCTCCATCTCCGCCGGCTGCCCGGAGCACTGTTCTGTGAGCTCGCAGTGAGTCGTCGAGCCACGGAGCGGGAGGGGAGGACCGAGCCGGCCTGGAGGATAGGGGACATAGAGAGTCAAAGGATGCAGAAAGGGAAGAGAGGAGGGTTGAGGAGGCAGAATCAGGAGATAGGTTGGAGAAGGTATGAGCAGAGGGAAGAGATGATAGGATGGAAGAGGAGAGAGAGCGGGGGGAGAGAGAGCGAAAGGTTGGGACGGCGCGATACCATCTGAGTAGGGGCAGTGTGGGAAGTGTTGGATGAGAGCGAGAGGGAAAAGGATACAAGGTAGTGGTCGGAGACTTGGAGGGAGTTGCAATGAGGTTAGTGGAAGAACAGCATCTAGTAAAGATGAGGCCGAGCGTATTGCCTGCCTTGTGAGTAGGGGGGAAGGTGAGGAGGGGTGAGGTCAAAAGAGGAGAGGAGTGGGAAGAAGGAGGCAGAGAGGAATGAGTCAAAGGTAGACGGGGGAGGTTAAAGTCGCCCAGGACTGTGAGAGGTGAGCCATTCTCAGGAAAGGAGCTTATCAAGGCATCAAGCTCATTGGATGAACCTCCAGGAACCTGGAGGGCGATAAATGATAAGGATGTTAAGCTTTGAAAGGGCTGGTAAACTGTGACAGCATGGAATTCAAAGGGAGGCGATAGACAGGATGGGTAAGGGGAGAAAGAGAGAATGACCACTTGGGAGAGATGAGGATCCCGGGTGCCACCACCCGCTGACCAGGAAGTTTTCGGGGTGTGCGAGAACACGGGGCGGACGAAGAGAGAGCAGTAGGAGTAGCAGTGTTGTCTGTGGTGATCCATGTTTCCGTATGCCAAGAAGTCGAGGGACTGGAGGGAGGCATAGGCTGAGATGAACCCTGCCTTGTTGGCCGCAGATCGCAGTTCCAGAGGCTACCGGAGACCTGGAACTCCACGTGGGTCGTGCGCGCTGGGACCACCAGATTAGGTACGCGGGCCACGCGGTGTGGAGCGCTTGTATGGTCTGCAGAGAGGAGAGAACAGGGATAGATAGACACATAGTTGACAGGCCAGAAGAGGCTACGCTAATGCAAAGGAGATTGAATGACAAGTGGACTACACTACCTAATGTTCAGAACGTTAAGCTTACGTAGCAAGAATCTTATTGACTAAAATGATTGAGATGATACAGTACTGCTGGAGTAGGCTAGCTGGCAGTGGCTACGTTGTTGACACTACACTAATCAAGTCGTTCCGTGGAGTGTAATAGTTTCTACAGTGCTGCTATTCGGGGGCTAGCTGGCTAGCTAGCAGTGTTGATTACGTAACGTTACGTTAAAGAACGACAATAGCTGGCTAGCTAACCTAGAAAATCGCTCCAGACTACACAATTGTCTTAGATACAAAGACGGCTATGTAGCTAGCTAGCTACGATCAAACAAATCAAACCGTTGTACTGTAATGAAGTGAAATGAAAGTGTGATACTACCTGTGGAGCGAGGCGGAATGTTGACCGGGTTGTTGAAGTTCAATTCGAAGACATTGTTAGTTGTTGGCTAGCTAGCTAGCAGTGACTCCTACGTTAAGGACCGACAAATAGCTGGCTAGCTAACACTCCAGTAAATTAAGATAATCACTCTAAGTCTACACACTCTAAACTACACAATTACCTTGGATACGAAGACAGCAAAGACAACTATGTAGCTATTTAACACTACACTAATCGAAGTCGTTGAGTGTAATAGTTTCTACAGTTCGATTAGCTAGAAAAGGTGGACGTTAGCTAGCTGCTGGGCAGAAAGCAGTGTAGACTACGTTAGGATGACGAAATACGATAATTACGCAATTATCTTTGATACAAAGACGGCTATGTAGCTAGCTAAGAAGAAATTGCTAAGATTAGACAAATCAAACCGTTGTACTATAATGAAATGTAATGAAAAGTTATACTACCTGCGGACCGAAGTGTAGATGCGACCGCTCGCTCCAACCCGGAACCGGAAACTTCTTCCA
>NW_027004453.1:0-4973 GCF_036934945.1 Oncorhynchus masou masou
TATGTACTTGAGTGAAGACCCAAAAGCGGTTTTAACAGAAAACAGAGTTCTTTAATGAAAAAACAGGAATGGCATAAATCCTCTTCCAACGTAGTCAATGGAACAAAAGAACGTAGTATAATGCAGGATGCACCGGCCAGGCAGATTCCGACAGGATAGGGACAAGGTGGAAGCAAACTGGGACGACAGCTTGCTTCCATCAAAAAACACAAACAAGAATCAGACACTGAAAGTAGCAGGAACAGAGAGAGAAATAGAGACCTAATCAGAGGGGGAAGAGAGAACAGGTGGGAAAGAGGAATGAGCTAGTTAGAGGAGATGTGTAGAACAGCTGAAGAATGAGAGACAGAGAAGGTAACCCAAAAAGACCAGCAGAGAGAGACAGAGTGAAGAGAAAGGACAGGAACAGACATAACAAGACATGACAGTACCCCCCCCACTCACCGAGCGCCTCCTGGCGCACTCGAGGAGGAAACCTTGCGGCAACGGAGGAAATCATCGATCAGCGAACGGTCCAGCACGCCCCGAGAGGGAACCCAACTCCCTCCTCAGGACCGTACCCTCCCAATCCACTAGGTACTGATGACCACGGCCCCGAGGGCGCATGTCCAAAATCTTACGAACCCTGTAGATGGGTGCGCCTCGACAAGGATGGGGGGAGGGACGAGCGGGGCGCGAAGAACGGGCTTAACACAGGAGACATGGAAGACCGGGTGAACGCGACGAAGATAGCTGGAGAAGAAGTCGCACTGCGACAGGATTAATGACCTGAGAAATACGGAACGGACCAATGAACCGCGGGGCCAACTTGCGAGAAGCTGTCTTAAGGGGAAGGTTCTGAGTGGAGAGCCATACTCTCTGACCGCAACAATATCTAGGACTCTTGGTCCTACGCTTATTAGCGGCCCTCACAGTCTGCGCCCTATTACGGCAAAGTGCCGACCTGACCCCTTCCAGGTGCGCTCGCAACGCTGGACAAAAGCCTGAGCGGAGGGGACGCAGGACTCGGCGAGCTGAGAAGAGAACAGCGGAGGCTGGTACCCGAGGCTACTCTGAAAAGGGGATAGACCGGTAGCAGACGAGGGAAGCGAGTTGTGGGCGTACTCTGCCCAGGGGAGCTGTTCTGACCAAGACGCAGGGTTACGAAAAGAAAGACTGCGTAAAATGCGACCAACAGTCTGATTGGCCCGTTCGGCTTGACCGTTAGACTGGGGATGAAAGCCGGACGAGAGACTGACGGAAGCCCCAATCAAACGGCAAAACTCCCTCCAAAATTGGGACGTGAACTGCGGGCCTCTGTCGGAAACGACGTCAGAAGGAAGGCCATGAATACGGAAAACATTCTCGATAATGATCTGAGCCGTCTCCTTAGCAGAAGGGAGCTTATCGAGAGGAATGAAATGAGCCGCCTTAGAGAATCTATCGACAACCGTAAGAATAACTGTCTTCCCGCTGATGAAGGCAGTCCGTGATAAAATCTAAAGCGATGTGAGACCACGGTCGAGAGGGAATGGGAAGCGGTCTGAGACGGCCGGCAGGAGGAGAGTTCCCAGATTTAGTCTGCGCGCAGACCGAACAAGCGGCGACAAATCGACGCGCGTCACGTTCCCGAGTGGGCCACCAGAAACGCTGGCGAATGGAAGCGAGCGCACCCCGAACGCCGGGGTGGCCGGCTAACTTGGCAGAGTGGGCCCACTGAAGAACGGCCGGACGAGTAGGAACGGGAACGAACAGAAGGTTCCTAGGACAAGCTCGCGGCGACGGAGTGTGAGCGAGTGCTTGCTTTACCTGCCTCTCAATTCCCAGACAGTCAACCCGACAACACGCCCGTCAGGGAGAATCCCCTCGGGGTCGGTGGAGACCTCAGAAGAACTGAAGAGACGAGATAAAGCATCAGGCTTGGTGTTTTTTGAGCCCGGACGATAAGAAATAACAAACTCGAAACGAGCGAAAAACAGAGCCCAACGAGCCTGACGCGCATTAAGTCGTTTGGCTGAACGGATGTACTCAAGGTTCCTATGGTCAGTCCAAACGACAAAAGGAACGGTCGCCCTCCAACCACTGTCGCCATTCGCCTAGGCTAAGCGGATGGCGAGCAGTTCGCGATTACCAACATCATAGTTACGTTCTGACGGCGATAAGCGATGAGAGAAAACGCGCAAGGATGGACCTTGCCGTCAGAGAGAGAGCGCTGAGAAAGAATGGCTCCCACGCCCACCTCTGACGCGTCAACCTCAACAACAAACTGTCTAGAGATGTCAGGTGTAACAAGAATAGGAGCGGATGTAAAACGATTCTTAAGAAGATCAAAAGCTCCCTGGGCGGAAACGGACCACTTAAAGCACGTCTTAACAGAAGTAAGGGCTGTGAGGGGAGCTGCCACCTGACCGAAATTACGGATGAAACGACGATAGAAATTAGCGAAGCCCAGAAAGCGCTGCAGCTCGACGCGTGACTTAGGAACGGGCCAATCAATGACAGCCTGGACCTTAGCGGGATCCATCTTAATGCCCTCAGCGGAAATAACGGAACCGAGAAAAGGGACAGAGGCGGCATGAAAAATGCACTTCTCAGCCTTCACATAAAGACAGTTCTCCAAAAGGCGCTGGAGGACGCGTCGCACGTGCTGAACATGAATCGAGAGAGACGGAGAAAAATCAGGATATCGTCCATGTAAACGAAAAACAAAAATGTTCAGCATGTCTCTCAGGACGTCGTTAACTAGTGCCTGAAAGACAGCTGGAGCGTTAACGAGGCCGAAAGGAAGAACCCGGTATTCAAAGTGCCCTAACGGAGTGTTAAACGCCGTCTTCCACTCGTCCCCTCCCTGATGCGCACGAGATGGTAGGCGTTACGAAGGTCCAATTTGGTGAAAAACCTGGCTCCCTGCAGGATCTCGAAGGCTGAAGACATAAGAGGAAGCGGATAACGATTCTTAACTGTTATGTCATTCAGCCCTCGATAATCCACGCATGGGCGCAGGGACCCGTCCTTCTTCTGAACAAAAAAACCCCGCGCTCCGGCGGGAGAGGAGGAGGAGACTATGGTACCGGCGTTGGAGCGAAACCGACAAATAATCCTCGAGAGCCTTACGTTCGGGAGCCGACAGAGAGTATAATCTACCCCCGGGGGGGAGTAGTTCCCGGAAGGAGATCAATACTACAGTCATACGACCGGTGTGGAGGGAGAGAAGTGGCCTTGGAACGACTGAACACCGTGCGCAGATCGTGATACTCCTCCGGCACCCCTGTCAAATCGCCAGGCTCCTCCTGTGAAGAAGAGACAGAGGAAACAGGAGGGATAGCAGACATTAAACAGGTCACATGACAAGAAACATTCCAGGATAGGATAGTATTACTAGACCAATTAATAGAAGGGTTATGGCGCACTAGCCAGGGATGACCCAAAACAACAGGTGTAAAAGGTGAACGAAAAATTAAAAAGAAATGGTTTCGCTATGATTACCAGAGACAGTGAGGGTTAAAGGCAGCGTCTCACGCTGAATCTTGGGGAGAGAACTACCATCTAAAGCGAACAAGGCCGTGGGCTCCCTAACTGTCTGAGAGGAATGTCATGTTCCCGAGCCCAGGTCTCGTCCATAAAACAGCCCTCCGCCCCAGAGTCTATCAAGGCACTGCAGGAAGCAGATGAACCGGGCCAGCGGAGATGGACCGGAAAGGTAGTGCGTGATCCAGAAGGAGAGGCCTGAGTAGTTGCGCTCACCAGTAGCCCTCCCTTTACTGATGAGCTCTGGCTTTTACTGGACATGAGGTGACAAAATGACCAGCGGAGCCGCAGTAGAGACAGAGGCGATTGGTGATTCTCCGTTCCTTCTCCTTGGCCGAGATGCGGATACCCCCAGCTGCATAGGCTCAGCATCCGAGCCGGCGGAGGAGGGTGGCAGTGATGCGGCAGGTGGCAGTGATGTGGAGAGGGGAGCAACGGAGAACGCGAGCTCCTTTCCACGAGCTCGGCGACGAAGATCAAACCGTCGTTTCATGCGAATAGCGAGAGCTATTAAGGAGTCCAGACAGGAAGGAACCTCCCGGGAGAGGATCTCATCCTTAACCTCGACGAGGAGACCCCTCCAGAAAACGAGCGAGCAAAGCCGGCTCGTTCCAGTCACTAGAGGCAGCGAGAGTGCGAAACTCAATAGAATAATCCGTTATGGATCTATTCCCCTGACATAGGGAAGACAGGGCCCTGGAAGCCTCCTCGCCAAAAACAGAACGGTCAAAAACCCGTATCATCTCCTCCTTAAAGTCCTGATACTGGTTAATACACCTCAGCCTCGCTCCCAGATTGCCGTGCCCCACTCACGCGCCCCGTCCGGTAAGGCGGAAACCCTGGAAGTGGGCGGTGGATCGAGGTGGAGTTGGTGAACCTGTCTTGTGAGGTCGGAGACTTGGACGGCCAGGGTCTCAACGGCATGTCGAGCAGCAGACAATTCCTCCTCGTGTCTGCCTAGCATCGCTCCCTGGATCTCGACGGCGGAGTGAAAAGGGTCCGGAGCCGCTGGGTCCATTCTTGGTCTGATTCTTCTGTTATGTACTTGAGTGAAGACCCAAAAGCGGTTTTAACAGAAAACAGAGTTCTTTAATGAAAAAACAGGAATGGCATAAATCCTCTTCCAACGTAGTCAATGGAACAAAAGAACGTAGTATAATGCAGGATGCACCTGCCAGGCAGACTCCGACAGGATAGGACAAGGTGGAAGCAAACGGGACGACAGCTTGCTTCTGGCATCAAAAAACACAAACAAGAATCAGACACTGAAAGTAGCAGGAACAGAGAGAGAAATAGAGACCTAATCAGAGGGGGAAGAGAGAACAGGTGGGGAAAGAGTGAATGAGCTAGTTAGGGGAGATGTAGAACAGCTGAAGAATGAGAGACAGAGAAGGTAACCTAAAAAGACCAGCAGAGAGAGACAGAGTGAAGAGAAAGGACAGGAACAGACATAACAAGACATGACA